>NW_026874482.1:0-16479 GCF_032173495.1 Musca vetustissima
AATTTCCAGACGCGTCGGTCTTTGCGCGTTGATTCTTCCATCGGATTCGTGGCCTTCCCCTTCCACTTGGCTCGTTTTTATATGCCTTTTGAGCTGTGGCATCTTCATCCATTCTTCAAGATGGCCTAGTCAACGTAGTCGCTGCAGCTCGATCCGCCTGAGCATGTCGATCTCCGAGAATAGATAATTTAGCTTATGGTTCATTCGACGGCGATATTCAACATCGACGCAGATCGGTCCACTCAAACACTCCAAGAGCCGCCTCATCTGCTTGCGCAAGTACCCATGCTTCAGATCCATACAACAGCATGGGTAATATCAGTGTCTTGTAGAGTGTGAGTTTGGTCCGGCGAGAGGTGGCCTTGCTTTTAAGTTGCTTACTCAGACCATAGTAGCATCTGTTGGCCAACACTATTCTCCTCCGGATTTCACAGCATAAGTTTTGTTTATGGCGGTACTGAGGTATATAAAATCATTCACTACCTCGAAACAGTAGTTTTCAAGTTCCACAATTGGTCCGAGTTCTACTTTGGCAGACTCCTTCTCAATTCGTCGATGTCGTCGGCGTAGGCGAGGAACATATACTGTTTGGTATACAGAGTGGTATTTCTGTTCACCTTTGCCCATCGTATGATCTTTTCCAGAAGGATATTAAAAAGATCATACGACAAACTATCACCTTGTCTGAATCCTCGTTCGGTATTGAAGGCTCCAAGAGATCCTTTCGTACTTTAACTGCTGGCATTGTACCAGTTAAAGTTATCCTGCATAGCCGTATTAATTTTGCAGGAATGCCTAACGCAGACATGGCTTTAAACACCTCTGAACCGAGAGGGCTGTCGAATGCGGCTTTATAGTCGACGAATAGGTGGAATGTGTCGATGTGTTTTTCGTGTTTTTTTTAGGATTTGGCGCAGAGTGAAAAACTGGTCAATGGTGGATTTGGCAGGCCTGAAGCCGCATTGGTATGGTCCAATAATGTCATTGACCATTGATTTCAGTCGTTCACACAGTTCGCTGAATAGCACTTTATATGCGATTGGAAGGAGGCTCATTCCTCTATAGTTGGCACATATCGTCTTGTCTCCTTTTTTGTGCACGGGACACAGGATGCTGAGGTTCCTATCATTGTGCATGCATTCCTCTAGCCCAATTGTAAAAACGAGCTGGTGCATGCTCCTGACCAGTATCTAACCACCGGTCTTGTATAGTTCGGCTGGCAATCCATCGGCACCAGCATCTAACGACCGGTCTTGTATAGTTCGGCTGGTAATCCATCGGCACCTGCTGCTTTAATGTTCTTCAGCCGATTAATTGCTACTCTGACCTCATCTTGGCTGAGTGGTATACACTCTATACCGTCATCTCTTATTCGTTCTGGGGTATCTTCTTCTTCGTCACTATTTGGTACCAGAAGCTTTTCAAAATGCTCCTTCCAGATCCTCAATACGCTGTTTGTATCTGTCACCAGGTTTCCATCTTCATCTATATAGGAGGATGTGCCTGCGCCAAAGCCCACCACAGTGTGGTGAAGGGTATACAAAATGTTTAAAGACAAGTTCTTATTTTTGAAGGAGGGCATGATAATGTATTGAGAATCTCTCTTGTCGTCACTTGATTCTAACACTGTAAATCGGCTATAGTTCAAGTTTTGAAACAGTGAATGGGGGAATTCCCCTTAAGAAGGCCTCCTATCTGTGAAAGGCGTTTATAAGACACCTTAAAGACTCCTCTGAAGAATATTTGTACCATGTCTTCATTAGCCCCTCCAAAAATAAGTTACACTCTAATAAAAACTCTAATACACGTACCTACATCCAAATCTCATTTTAATGTAATATACCATACACACACACCTACATCCACTTTTACATGAATTTCGTGCATGGGTTTGTTTACATCTCGAGGATGAAAGCATTCTAAATAATAATACTGAAATAGCATAGAAGACGTACCAAAGACAAACGTTTAAACAAACACTCTGCTGCTTCTCTTTTGAAACACGAAATGTTGTTGCGAAAACTGCATTACACACTGAAAATTCAAACCCTGCCAAAAAACATTGAAAACAAAACTGCTGAACTAAAAAGAAGACAAATTAAAAGTTTTAATTAGTCTTTAAAGAAATGTATAGAGAAACAGCATAAAGCATGTAAAAGAAAGTAAATGCAAATAATAAGTGAATATGATTAAGTTTTGGAATTTGAATAAATCGCAATTTTTGCGAAAAAACGAATTAAAACATTCTTTGTGAAGTTATTTAATTAGAGTTGAAGTGAAAAAGGTTGATCCTCGGAAGTATGAAAAATAATTTATATTCGAATCAAGTTAAATTGGGCAATTAGTGTAAAGAGGTGTAGTGGTGGTGTGAAAGGGAGGGAGAGGTTGCGAGGCATATATGTAGATGTTGTGCCTCTCTAAATTCAGCAAATTATATTATTAAATACCAATGTTTTTCCCTTCATTAATTTTTAATCAAAACCATTATGAAAAGCGAAAAATCGGAGGAAGCCGATTATATAATACCTTCCACCACTTTGTGTACATACCGGATTAAGAGATGAAACCTTCAGGAAAATTCGGTTTGGTACAGCTCATTTCTTTGGCCTAAGGACCAACCCTATTGAAATTGTGAAAAAGCGGTTCAGATTTAGATATAGCTCCCATATATATTTTCGTCCGATTTAATGTAAAAGGTCCCTATATATCTTTCGATTTGCACGAAAATTGGCACAGCGTAATGAATTAGGTCTAGAATGATGTGTGTAAAATTTCACAAAAATCGGTTCAGAATTAGATATAGCTCCCATATATATCTTCGTCCGATTTATGGTAAATTGTGTACCAAAGCCCCTATATATCTTTCGATTTGCACGAAATTTGGCACAGCGTAATGAATAAGGTCTAGAATAATGTATGCCAAGTTTCGTGAAAATCGGTTCAGATTTAGATATAGCTCACATATATATCTTCGTCCGATTTAAGCTAAATTGTGTACAAAAGTCCCTATATATCATTCGATTTGCACGGAATTTGGCATAGCTTACTAAATTAAGTTTATAATGATGTGTGCAAAGTTTAGTGGCAATCGGTACAAATTTAGATTTAGCTCCCATATATAGCTTCGCCCGATTTTAGGTAAATAGTCCACTAATATCCCTGGAAATCTTTTGGTATAGCGTACTGAATTAAGTCTAGAATGATGTATACAAAGTTTCGTGACAATCGGTTCAGATATATATATTTTCATCCGATTTAAGGTAATTGGTGTACCAAAGACCCTATATATCTTTCGATTTGCACGAAATTCGGCATAGCGTCCTGGCATTTGGGTCTATAATAATTTGTTTCATGAAAATCGTTTCAGATTTAGTTATAGCTCCCATATATATTTTTGGTGCACCAAAGTCCCTATATATCTTTCGATTTGCACGAATTTTGGTATAGGGTACGTTGGTCAGCTAAGTACTTCGCTTTGTTACAAGAGACATTTGGATTTAAAGGTTTTTTGTATAGAAGCAATAGCTTCTGGGGAGAATATCCCATCAAAAAACTAAGGGAACTTATAAGGATCAGTGGCGTGATCCGAAACTATAGTCTTCCCTGCCTTACCCCTCGGCAATCAATGCCATACATTCCCCACTAATAGATATCTGTTTTTTATAAAAACAAAATACAAATGGTATCCCAAATAAACCGCCAACACTACTGAAGTACTGAATTAAGTCTAAAATGATGTTGCTAAGCTGCGTGAAAAGATCCATAGCAAGGCCGAATGACACAACGTACTGAAGTAATATACATTAGTCTCTGGCAATTTTTTCTGAAATCGGTTCAGATATAGATATATAACAAAAACGCGTCGTCTGTTGGGATACATATGTAGAATATACCCAAAGTGGTGAAGGGTATCATATAGTCGGCCCAGCCCGACTTTACTACTTTCCTTACTGGTTTATTATATTTTTATACCCTTCACCACACTGTGGTACAGGGTATTATGTCATTGTGCATATGTTTGTAACAGGTAAAAGGAAACAAGATAGACACATGGTTCATTTTACGAATATGCATCAAATCACTTTCTAAGTCGATTTATGCATGTCCGTCCGTCCGTCTGTCTGTCCATGTTAAATTGTAAACAAAGTACAGGAAAGATGGGAAAAATCGGTTCAGGTTTAGATATAGCTCCCATATATATTTTCGTCCGATTTTAGGTAAATAGTGCACCAAAGTCCCTATGTATCCTTCGATTTGCACAAAATTTGGCATAGCGTACTGAATTAAGTCTAGAACGATGTGTATAAAATTTCGTGAAAATCGGTTCAGATTTAGATATAGCTCCCATATATAGTTTCGTCCGAGTTTAGGTAAATAGTGCACCAAAGTCCTTATATATCTTTCGATTTGCACGAAATTTGGCATAACGTACTGAATTAAGTCTAGAACGATGTGTGTCAAATTTCGTGAAAATAGTTTCATATATATATATATATATAGGTCCCACATATTCATATATATTCCTCCGTTTTTACATAAATGTGCGCTCCAAACTCCTAATTTTTGTCCGATTAACACGAAATTTTGAACAATGTATCAAATTGGGACTTGAATGACGTAATTGCGTTTTGTTGAAATTGGTGCAGATGCAGCCATAGCTTCCATATGTATCACTACCGAATAGCGTGTATACAGTTTGCTATAAAACGTTTTCCATAAATTTATCCCATGGTACGCAGACGACTCTAAATCTGCCCGAATTAAATTAAATTTATCATAGGTTGCAGACAGACATTCGAATGTTCTTTCGAGGGAACATTGACATGCAAATGTAAGGATACATATGCGCAATATACCCAAAGTGGTGAAGGGTATCATATAGTCGGCCCCGTCCGACTTTACTACTTTCCTTACTGGTTCTATTTTGAGTATCGCATTTTAAAGTATATCACGAAATTGATATTATAATCATATGCACAAAGATATAATACCCTTAACTACAGCGTCGTGTATGTTATAAACCAGGTTCTGTCTATTTTACATTACCTCAAACTTGGTATATCACCTTATACACCTCTCGCACCATCTACTTACCACCCACCTAATCATCATCATTCTATATCAAAAAATATAATAAAATCATCATCCTGCTCGTCAATATAATACTTCTGTGTAATTTTTTGCATGCCCCCTCAGGTCATTTCGAACAATTCAATTCAGTAAAACGATATATCGAACTCTCTAACAACATTGATTCAATTCACTTTTATTTGTTTTGGTTTTGGGGGTTTTTCATTTCATTTTTTCATTCCCATCGCAAAACCACTTTCCATTTTTTCCGCGCGCCCGCCAGCCCGTTCGTTTCATTTTTTTTTTTGCGAATTTTTGTCAATGAATAAAATATATGCCTTTTTCTGGCTTTGAATGAAAATTGATTTGCTCTCAACTCATATATATTGCCTATAAAAATTCTTTTGTAATTTCCATTTGAACACCTGCTTTTCCTACATTCTCGGTGTTCGGAACTTTGTTTTTTGTTGCTGCCTTTGTCATTCAACTTGGTTCATTCGTATGCAAATAAAATTAAAAACGTGCAAATTTAAGTAAATATTTGACTACAACAACAACAACAACAACAATAATAATAACAACAAAAACGAATATTCCCACAAAAGAAATGTTGAACAAAAAATGAGTACAAAAACGTATCATGGGCACGACTTTATGAAATTATTTTGCAATATATATTGTGTATGTGTGCACAGTTCAGCAGGAAGGTACAATATGATGCATGTGCGGAATTCTTTGTGTAGGGGAATAGCAGGGAATGTGGGAAGGCAAGAACAATGACAATTTTATCAGTATTGAGAATTAAAGTGAAGACAGTCGAACAAAACTATAGGATGAACGTGACTGCTTTATTTGATACTATATCCATACTGATGTTTTAATGAATTTCAGAGGGTCTTCCAAATCCACTTCTGTTGGCTCATCCAGGCTGCATAACTCAAGCATTATGTATATGTAAGAGTAGTACAGGAAATATTAGGATGGGGAAAAAGAAACCTCTGAGGGTAGGGGTACTCTCTTAAGGCTTCTGGTGGTAAATGAGATAAAACAATTACAAACGATCTAAAATTCGGCCTGGCCGAACTTTTTATACACTCCAACATCAAAATATTTCGAATTAATTAAGTCTCCTAGGAGAAAACTCAATAGGTAATTAGTGGGGTTAAATTTATCAATATCGGTATACCGTTTTGATATAGTCCCATGTCCATGCCAAAACGGGGATCGATAATTTTTGTTATTGAAATTTGACAGCCAATTAGAATATGAAATACCAAATGACAGACAATTTGGTTGAAAAACGTGTCCAAAATTCCAAAAATACCGACTTATGTGAATATTCACCACACTGTGGTACAGGGTATTATGTCTTTGTGGAAGAGGAAACTAGTCGATTTCTGAATCGATTTATGCATGCTCGACTGTGAATGTATTTTTGTAAACCAAGTACAGGTGCATTTATGATCCGATTTGGATGAAATTTGGCACAGCTCTCCCAAGGACGAACACTATTGAAACTGGGAAACATCGATTCAGATTTAGATATAGCTCCCATATATAGCTTCGTCCGATTTAATGTAAATGGTGCACCAAAGGCCCTATATTTCTTTCGATTTTCACGAAATTGGGAATAGCGTACTGAACTAAGGGTAGAATGATGTGTGCTAAGTTTCGGTTCAAATTTAGATATACCTTCCATATATATTTTCGTCCGATTTTATGTAGTGTCCTTTGATTTGTACGAAATTAGGCACAGCGTGCTCAATTAAGTCTAGAATGATGTGCTTAAGTTACGTGAAAATCGGTTCAGATTTAGATATAGATCCCATGTATATTTTCGTCCGATTTAATGGTAAATGGTTCAATATACACGAGATAAAATTGTGGACAGCGCTTTGTGCTGTAGGTACATGTAACCGTTGCTCAATTAGGTCCAGATTTACAATCATGCACATTTTTGCTCGGTTTCATACAAATAAGACACCAAAGAATCCAAGTCCAAGATTTCAGAATGGTATGCCTATGGGGTTTTGTAATATGTTCAAATATCTATGTAGATCACACATTTAATTTCCTGATTCCATTTTAAAGGTTCTCTATGTCGGTTATATCTACAGGATATTGTATATATTAGCGCCTCTTGTACGTACCCACAGTGGTGAAGGGTATCATATAGTTGATCCCGTCCGACTTTTGAACTTTCCTTACTGGTTTTTGTTACGGATGTGCTTTGCAATGATCTGACCTGCAAGTCATTGTATGGCACTATTTCAGCTGAGCCGAATTGCAGATTGCCTATTAGAAACCCAGTTCTGCTGAGCAGAATTGCAGATTTGCTATTGGAAACCGAATTCATCTGTGCTGAATTGTTAAATTGTAGATTTCCTTACATAAATCTAATTCAGCTAGGCCATAATGCAGATTTTTTAAATGAAACCCAATTCAGCTGACCACAAATTAAATTTTCCTTAAGAAAGGCTTATTCAGCTGAGGGAAATTGTTTATTTACCAAAAGAAACCTAATTAAGCTACGAACACGTCATTGTGCAGCACTAATTCAGCTGAATTGCAGATTTCATATATAAAAATCCAGCTCAGCTGAGCAGAATTGCAGATTTCCTATTGGATACCTAATTCAACTGTGCTGAATTGTAATACATAAATCTAATTCTTGACATAAATATAATTCAGCGGGGCCATATTGCAGATTTCTTAAATTAAACCCAATTCAGTTGACTACAAATAAGAGTTTCCTTAACAAAGCCGTATTCAGTTGAGGGAAATTGTTTATTTACCAAAGGTAAACTAATTCAGCTATGCTAAAGTGTTTAACTAATTCAGCTATTCAGAAATTTAGTTTTCCTGAAGAATTCATAATTTAGCTTTACTCGGATAAAAAAATATCCTAGAAACACTAATTTTCAGATTTCATAACAGGTATCTAATTCAGCTGGTCAGAATTTAATATATGCTAATGTAAATCTGATTAATCTAGGCTGAATAGCAGTTTTCCATTCAGAAACCTTATTCAGCTGAATTAAATTTATTATTTCTGAACAGAAATCAAAATAAGCTGGGTAAACCCGCAGATTTTCTTTCGGAAACTTAATTCAGCTGAGCTGAATTAAAGATTTCTGAGCGCAAATCTAATTCTGCTGGCCTAAATTGCAAATTTTCGTTCGGAAACCTAATTCAGGTGAGTTGAATTGATTATTTTTTTTCGGAAACTTAATTCAATTATGATAAATTGAAGATTTGCTACGGGTAAACCGAATTCAGCAGGACCATATTGCAAAATTTCTTAGGAAAACTATTTAAGCTATAATACCAAATTCCGCGATTCAGCTGATTTAGTTAAAAAATCTGCACTTTAACATTAATTCAGCCCGGATGAGTTAGGTAACCTTCAATTCTGCCCGGCTTAATTATGATTGCTGTAGGTTAATTTCAATTCATCCCTGCTGATGTAGCAACGCCCTAGGAGTAGTAGCAATGTCTGTGCAAAATTGCGGAGCTCTATTTCAAATATTGCGATATATATCGCACTTTCAATAGATGTATAGAAAGACGGACACGCACGGACAGAATTTTATTCAGATCAATAATATATATACTTTGTGGGGTCTCTGGTGAATATTTCGGGGTATAACGAAATGACGAATTTAATATACACTCCACTTTTTTATGGAGGGTATAAGGATGGTTGTAACCTATACCTATGATGCAGTCCTTTGGATCAGCGACAAATATCTGTCGACCATATCCGACATAATGCAGTATGCCTCTCTCAAACCAGGCCGAATGAAATGGTCTTTGGATAAACCCTACCAAGACAGAAACGGCTGCCTAATTTGAATGGACTGACCTTAAACTCTCAATAGAAGCTAAATATCTCGGGACAATCTTTGACCACAGACAAACGTGGAAGAGGAATGTGAAGGATAGCACTGCAGTCATGCAAGAACCTTATTGGAATGAGATGGAAATGCGGAAATCGCACACTGACAGCACGTAACGGCGATTCTGAACCCGATACGAAATCCTGACTTTTAATATAGTGACTTCGATGACCTAACGACTTCGATGACCTAAACGTAATTATTCCGAACAGAAAATCCAGAACAAGTGGCTGTTCGGAATAATAACGTTTATGTAATTGAAGAAGGTACTGGTGTGGATTTTTACTGTGAGGAATTGGTAATTAACATCTCATATTTGTACAACCACTTATCGACTATTACATTGTCGAAATTCGTAAGATCTACTGACGCCCTGGGTGCAAAACTTTAAAAACGTGATATGGTTAAACTAAAAAATCGAACACCTTTCTTTACCAGTTTCTTTTTTTTTCTTTCTCTATTCTTCTAACTTCATCTGTTTATATATTAAGGATAAACTAAATGAACCGAAGGTCTCTGAGTGAAACCAGACAACTGGTGGCTGAAAATCACGAGATTCTGCACCGAGGATACTCATATACCGACTGCTTTCTGTAGCTGTAGGGGGTGTAAAAGTCTCCTTATTCTGTAGATCGAGTTAGGTTCATGATTACCACCAAGTACAGGTGGTAATCATGAACCTAACAGCCCTTTAAATGTAATACCCAACAATATCCTTGCGATAGGTTGACCAACTCTGGACTTATTTTTCAACAACATGTGACATTTGCTCAATACAATTGTGCCACCACATGCAATGACATCATTTTATATGCATATGCATGTCTGCTCATGTTCAGTGAGAGTGGGGGGGGGGGGGGGGGGCAAGTATTCACTTAAACATTGAAGCAGGCACACACACTCATACATACACAAATAGGGCTAAAGGACGAAAATTTCATATTTGGCGGCAATTTGTTTGCAACTGATGTTACGTTGCTTGCTATACTTCCCTTCAATCACAGTAACCTGCATAAGTGATTACCCGCCATACACTCTTCCTCCATGCTCACTCTCAATCATTCACTCACTCCTTTTCACCCTTCCCTTTACGACTAGATTCAGCGAAAGAAAAAACGGTTTCTGTGTTTGAACAAGAGCCAGAGTCATGCAAGGACATTTTCATAAGTAAATATTACTCAGGCTGGCACTGTGGCTGAGTGACTAACTGACGGACGGACAGACGAACGACTTGACTGCCACTGGCCAACCGACAAAGAAAACAAATACAACAACAATGAAGCCTGTAGAATGAGTGACAGTGTACAAACTGGAATGCAAAGGGAACTGTGTTTTTTCGGTATACTTATCATAAGGGTTTTTTGTCATGTTCGTTTCCTTCCTCGCTGTGTGTGTTCGTCTACTTCGAACTTCAGCCATCCTCGTCCACCTCCATTTAAATATCCTTTGGCACTTGATTTCCTTCCTCTCAGATGACACATTATTTCTACAATTTGCGACGGGGCTATCGGCTAGCAAACATCAGCGTGTATGTGTTGTGTTGTTTGCTGCTACAACAACAATAACAAAAAACACATGAGTATATAAATAAATAAGGACACACACTCACACACACAAACAAACAAATCTGCAATAAAATGTACACAAAAATGCACTTATGTATGAACACTTAATATGCTTAATTGACTTTTGTAAGTAGATCTGATGAATGAATGAATGAACGAATGAGGAGAACATTCAAATAAATGAGAGTGTGATTGCATGCACAACGAAGAACACACTCACACGCACAGAGATACAAACATATACATATGCCGACCACCACATATAGATATAATATGGTTGTGTGTATGAGGGCAACCGGGGAATGAGAAGAATGTAGGGTAAATGACAGCAGCGAGTGGCAAATAAGTCTTTCGATTTTATTGGCAAACTTTTATGTGAATGATAATGAAATGTTTTCCAATATTTATATGGACATTAGGTCGGAAAGACATTCGATAGTAGATCTACTTAAAACCTAATGGCCAGAGGGACTTCTTAAAGAAATAGAATAGAAAACTGGAATTTTTACAGAAGACCACAAGGTTTTCATACAGAAGGTCTGGAGGTCTTCCAAGAGAGCCCAGACAGTATTCATATTGAAAGTTAAGAAATGTTCCTATAGAAAACCATAAAGTCGACCTAAAGAAGACAGATCTAAGGTCTTTTTATAGGAGACAAAAATGTCTTCACATAGAAAATCTTCTTTTAGATGATCAAAATGTCTTCTCTAGCAAAACTTTTTATAGAAAAAGAAGAGGTATTTTCACAAATGACCAGGAATTCTTCTAATAGCAGACCAAATGCCTTCTCCTAGAATGTCAGACGGTGTTCTTATAGAAGATATAACGGTCTTCTTATAAATGGCCAGAAGGTAGTCTTTTAGATGGCCCTAAGGTCTTCCCAGAGAAGGCCAGAAGTTATTCCCAGAGCAGACCAGAAGATCTTCTCATAGAAGACCAAAAGGTATTCCCATAGAAGACCAGAAGGTCTTCCCATAGAAGACCAGAAGGTATTCTCCTGCATCACCAGAAGGTTGTCCTATAGAAGGGCCTCCATTTGTATATTTTCTCTCAATCCGACCTAATATACAATACATATATAATTGAATAGCAAAATACCACAGTGGCATATTGAATATTTCTGCTCAAAACAACTTTAAATAGTTTCCATTGAAATTGTGAAATCAATTTTCATAGTTTTTTAGTTTACCAAGTTTGATGGTTGGATGCATTGAAATATCGCAAAATTACATATTGATAACAAATTGTTTATATAATTAATAGAATGAAAAGTTTACAAACACACACACACATCGACAATCATATGATGATAGTTTTTTCCCATTGCAATTTTAAATTAAATAAAATTAAGTTGAGTTCTCTTTAGACAAAGTTTATTGACACAGCAAGCCAATAAAGTTTGTCTAATCCATTATATAATGTATATTTGACATATTTAGATATACAAAGGAATGTAAACGTTTTAATTTAACTTAAATTTGTACAAATTAGTGTGAGATATGATATGTGTGATAAGAAACCTTTGATTTAATTTTGTAAAAAGTGTAGGAGGATCACTTGTGGTAAAATATTTTTGTACCTTTAATTAATTTAAATATTTTTTGACAACTTTCATCAAAGAATGCCGCTACGTTGAAGAAGTGACGTATATTCCTAATAACTCAATGTGCTGTCCAAAGTGGTATAAAACGACCACATTGGACAGCAAACGACCAAAAATATGGGGTTGCGAAAAATACTTATTTCGAAAGGCAGTCCTGATTGGGATCTTAGAATGTAATGGACTAAATATATGAAACTATACAAAAAATGTAAATTGAAAACACAAACAGTAAGGAATAGACAAGATATGAATTTTTCATTGTTATAACCTCTATTGTTGGTCCAGAACATTATGCGTATTTCTACATGTGTGGCCACAGCGAAATCTAGAGCGATTACAACAAATACAGTCGAAATCGTTTATAACGAAATAATTTGTAACAAGATATCGGTTATAACGACTTATCCAAAAGTCCCGAGAAAAGATCTGCCGTTTATTTGCAACGTTTATAACGACATATCGCTTACAGCGATCAATTTCGTCGATCACGTCGTTATAAGCAATTTCTACTGTACATTTTATATTGTCCTAATTAATGTTCGACATTTTTCGAAGCAATCTCTTCTCTTATTAGCTGAATTGTACAATTTCAGTAGTGTTGGCGGTTTATTTGGGATACCATTTTTATTTTGTTTTTGCAAAATAGTCAGGCTGAATCCCAGTTTGTTGTTTTTATAAAAAACAACTATTTATTAGTGGGGAATGTATGGCATTGTTTGCCGAGGGGTAAGGCAGGGAAGACTATAGTTTCGGATCACGCCACTGATCCTCATCAGTTCCCTTAGTTTTTTGTTGGGTATTCTCCCCAGAAGCTATTGCTTCTTGATACAAAAAACCTTTCATACCCAAATGTCTCTTGTAACAAAGCGAAGTACTTAGCTGACCAACGACATAAACTGCATGAGAATTTCGCTGGAGCCTCACTTCGCGGTTAACAAGGCATTTACAAACAATACCACACCTTTCCCACTGTGGGAAAGTACTTCGCTTTGTTACAAGAGACATTTGGGTATGAAAGGTTTTTTGTATAGAAGCAATAGCTTCTGGGGAGAATATCCCAACAAAAAACTAAGGGAACTGATGAGGATCAGTGGCGTGATCCGAAACTATAGTCTTCCCTGCCTTACCCCTCGGCAAACAATGCCATACATTCCCCACTAATAAATAGTTGTTTTTTATAAAAACAACAAACTGGGGTTCAGCCTGACTATTTTGCAAAAACAGAATTGTACAATGGTAGAACATTATCTTCGCCAGTGGAAAGGCAAAAGAATAATGGACCATGGATGAAGATCGGTCAATATTTAGCCGGTCAAATGGATCCAGATTTTAGTGTGAAAAAATTACAACATTTGTATTCTATGGCGTATATATCTACTCCTGAAGAATATTGACCCGAGAAGTTGACAGTATATCTAAGGGGATTGTTTAACATTTAAATTCATACGTGTTTAACATTTAATTAAATACGTGTCTACGTATTCTGATATTGTTATACCCTTCACCACACTGTGGTACAGGTTATTATGTCTTTGTGCATATGTTTGTAACAGGCAAAACGAGATAGATACATGGTTCCTTTTGAGAATATGCATAGAATCACTTTCTGAGTTGATTTATGCATGTCCGTCCATCCGTCTGTCCGTCCGTCCGTCCGTCTGTAGATGTTAAATTGTAAACAAAGTATAGGTCGCATTTATGATCCGATTTGGATGAAATTCGGCACAAGTCACTTATTTGGCCCACGGACGAACCCTATTGAAATTGGGAAAAATCGGTTCAGATTTAGATATAAATTCGGCACCAAAGTCCCTCTATATCTCTCGATTGGCACGAAATTTGGCACAGAGTACTGAATTAGGTCCAGAATGATTTGTGCCAAGTTTCGAGAAAATCGGTTCAGATTTAGATATAGCTCCCATATATAGTTTCGTCCGATTTGAGGTAAATGGTGCACCAAAGTCCTTATATATATCTTTCGATTTGCACGAAACTTGGCATAGAGTACTGAATTAGGTCCAGAATAATGTGTGCTAAGTTTCGTGAAAATCGGTCCAGATTTAGATATAGCTCCCATATATATTTTCGTCCGATTTAAGGTAAATCGGTCTCCAAAGTCCCTATATATCTTTCGATTTGCACGAAGTTTGGCATAAAGTACTGAATTAGGTCAAGAATGACGTGTGCCAAGTTTCGAGGAAATCGGTTCAGATTTATATATAGCTCCTATATATATTTTCGTCCGATTTAAGGTAAATGGGTCTCCAAAGTCCCTATATATCTTTCGATTTGCACGAAGGTTGCCATAGGGTACTGAATTGGATCCAGAATGATGTGTTATAATCGATTCAGATTTAGATATAGCTCCAATATATATTTTCGTCCGATTTAATGTAAATTGTGTACTAAAGAACCAAAAATTGGCCGACCCGCACACAATTTTGTACAATGTACTAAAGTTACTATAAACTTTTGTGTGTCAAGTTTTTTTGAAATTGATTCAGATTTACATATAGCCTCTATATATACTTTCGTCCGATTTTAAGTTAATGGTGTACTAAAGACCCATAGCTAGGCCGATTAGCAAAACGTTCTGAAATTTCAAGTTTCCTTGAAATCGGTTTAGATATAGATATAGCATAGCTTCCATATATAATTTCGACCTATTTATGTTGATTGTAAACCATATAATCAATGGGTGCTTGATTGATATTAGTCCTGATTTAGATTAGGCGAGTTTACTTGCGGCAAGTCTTTGTTTGTAGGAGAGAGGGGCAAGGAGAATAGAAATGAAAAAAATTGCTCGAACCGACAATTTTCTGGCAATTCGTTTTGTGTATTCCGTCTTTGTTGAAATTTTATATATATTTAAATGTGAAAAAAAACAACAAATAGAAAAATATTTTGGAAACCGAATTGCCTTGTATAGACGCATGAAGCAAGTTCAAAATAGAACGACAAGAATTGCCGCAAGTAAACTCGCCTAATCTAAATCAAGACTTACATTTTAAACACTGAAGCATAAACAGTGAAGTTTGCTTAAAGTCTATTTACAAAGTATGGAATAGATTGCAGAATGGCATGTGTAAGGATTGATGCTAGTCGGTTTACTTTTATATAAAGATCGAATTTTTAAGTTCGTTCAATTTCATGTCAATGTTCCTTCAAAAAGACGACATCTGTAAAGATACATATGTAGAATATCCCCAAAGTGGTGAAGGGTATCATATAGTCGGCCCAGTCCGACTTTACTACTTTCCTTACTGGTTTAGTATTACCATTACCACACTAGAGGGCGGACATGTAGCGCTGATGACTAGGAAATTTAGAATGGGGTTCAGACTATGTTCAAGGATAACTTTCGCTAAAAAAAATATAAAAAATAAAATGAACCAAAAACTTTATTTTTTCTGATTTTCTTGTAGCTTTATACGCCACAGTTATAAGCCGAAGAATCCCAATTTTTTTAATAGGGAAGGGAATCCTGTCTACTAATTAGAAGGATTGTTTTGATAATGATCGGTAAATATTTAGAGGGACATATCTGTGTAAAATTAAAAAATACATGTTATGACGTAAATGTTCATCCCTGGGAAAACAAATTTCTGAAAATACGCCCGGGTAAGAAAAATGGCATGTTCTTGGTCGCAGTTGATATCGTCACCAGAAGAAATCACGCGGCCAGAGAATGTATTATGCAATAAAGCCATATTTACACCGTCGGATTCAGACAACATATTCTCCAAGACGTATTCTTCAATAATTGAGTCATTCCATTCTTGTTTCCGAAGAAGTGAGGTACCATCAATTACTTGAAGATTCTCAGAACACTATTTTGTAGTTGGACGATGTTGTATGTCATGTCCCATATTTTGAAATAGCAAAATGGATAACCTTTTATTATAATTTCCAAAAAATTTGTTTCTAAGGCTTGCTAAAGCTAAGGAGAGGCAAAGGATATATTCGCAGAAAGGCCAACATATGCGGGGTATGTCGACCATTTACTTTTTGTGATCTTTGCATTTAAGTTTCCAGCGTAGGATGACTTCATTTGATAGGCTATCACTTAGTTTCGGAAGACTTTTTTTGCCTTTCTGGTGCAAAGACATATCTTCGTCTTATCTGTATTTACATTAAGACCCCTCGAGGCCGAGGCCATGAAAAGACTATATTCTACGCTGTTTCTGTTATAGCATCGTTTGCACAACAGACTGCTTTAAATCTCTCCTCCGTTAAGGTTCTTAAGACACTATATATAGTGGTTACCCACAGGACAAAATCCAGGGTTCTCTGCCCCACTTTGCCACATATTGTTATGTTTTGTAGGCTATAGTTTATCGAT
>NW_026874483.1:0-16271 GCF_032173495.1 Musca vetustissima
CTAGGCCAAGAAGGAAGATGGGACACATTGGTACACTCCTTCTGATACCTCCCCCACAAAGGGTCCAAATTTTCAATATTTATGAATCCAAAATCAGGCGAATGGAACGTCCGATTTTGAACCAAACTTTGCAAAGCCTATTGTCTTTACAAAGTCTAGATTAAGTCCGAAGATGGGATCTATTGGTCCACTCCTTCTGGTACCTCCCTCACAAATGTTCAATATTAGTAAATCCAAGGTTACAATCGGTCGTGTATTTTTTTAAAAAAATATTTTGAAGTCTAACTTTAGTAGGGGTTTTTAAAAAATACATTTTTAAGTCTCATTTCAGTAAGGGTTTTTAACAAATATTTTTTTAAGTATAATTTTAGTAATGGATTTTTAGAAATCAAGCCTAATGGGCATGGTATAATAATAGAAGGTAACAGCACGTGTTGTTGTACAAAAAACGATACAACAACCACATGGAAATTTGTTGTTGTAAGTTCTACTAGTGTCAACTCATTTGACAGAAAAATGTAAACAAACAAATCATCATCAAATTATTTTTATTTTGAAAATGAAATATTTTCGAATCCTCAAAATAAAAATTGAAAAACATGAATGAAAATCTATCAAATTTATATTTCTATCTATTCCACATCTTTCGTATAATTGAGCCATTGCCATATATATGTGTAGCACATATGAAAATGCTGGGAATAGCGAGTTAATTTGCTTCCTCAAACTTTCCCAGCAGGCAGATTGAGTAAATTGAATACAGGAGCACATTTAATAAAGAACAATTTTAAATTGTATGCGTTCCCAATTTTACTGTTGGGTGATTTTTAAAAACATAATTTGTCAAATTCATATTGACACTAGTATTACGTTGGAATCAAATCAGCTGGGATTTGCTGTTACCTTTTATAATTGTACCATGCCTAATGGGCAATTGTCAGTAATATTTTTTCAAGGCTAAAACATAATATTGTTAAAAAATCGCGCAGTTAGTTAGCTATAAAAACTCTTAAAATTAAAAACCTCAACAAAATTATTCAAAACATTAATTAATATTATTTTTTAAATTAATTTTAATTATTTTTTTATGCTGAAACAATATTATTTTATTTAAAAAATCTCCTGCATTATCAGGTATTAAAAGTTTCTTAGTCCCTAATATATGAGGGAATAATTTTACTTTCATTAGTTTTTAAACCATTATTTATTTAAATTCAATTTTATTTTATTTTTAATATTTCTCTTAATTTATATTTTAAAAATAATCCAAATTTGCCTCCATAATCAACTCTGTCAACAATACCATTCAAATACAACACTTTACTCTCTCTTTATCTCCCTTTTGTTTTCTTGTTCTCGCTCTCTTCCATGTCAATCCTCCCATCTTTGATTCTGACGGATGGAATTCAAGCTGTTTTGTTTAGCATTCTGTGATTTTTTTATTTGTTTGCATAAATTTTATTGAATTGTAAACGTAATTATTTTCGAAATTATTTCGCATCTAATTTGGATTTTTAAAGCGGATCCTGAAGAAGTGAAACGAAATGCGTAAAAAGAATAATCGCAAAACAAACGACAATATTGTGGAGTAAGTTGTTAGTGTAGTGCAACAGTTGATGAAAGAACGCCGAAACATTAATGGTATTGTTATCTTTGAAACATAATTTCTCGGAATTTGAATTTCAGCATACAACACCTCCGTAGGGTACATAGAGGTCCATTGTTTAGGTTATTCCAAAAATATTCATGCTTTGGATGTAGGTTGGCTTCGAGTGACAAACGTGCATTTTGTAAAAAAACCTGAAAGTTTGTGTTGTGTCCTCTTAAGAGATGTCTAAAGGTACAAACGAAGTTTTATATCAGAAGGTCTGAATAGCATTCATACAGATTCAGAAGCCCAGACAGTAGATCAGTAATGTAATAATGCTTTGATCAGATGCCACAGAGGATAAACAGCTGCCTTGATAGACTCGAGTAGTATTAACACAGCTAAGATAAGGCTGGTGCAATCGTCTTAATTCCTAATGTACACGAATTGGTGGCACGATACCTAACACATACATAGCATGTGGACTAGGAACACCCGAAACGTTGCACCTATTCAACTGACTCACTTGTATTCGAATTCCCTATCGACGCAGCCCATAGAGGTTACATCCTTCCTAGTCCTTGAGACTCTGATTACAACGGTATAATTTTTTTTCTGGAATCCGTATTTCTGGAGATATGGGCCTCTAAAGTTCCGTTGGAGCCTTGTATTTCTCATTATTTTTGAAATATGGGTATAATTTTAAGAAGTTTTAAGTTCTAATTATTTTTCTTAGACCCTTTAAAATCATAAATAGAAAAGTCCATACTTCTTTTAATTAGAAGTGGGTGTGTGTGGCCAGCCATCGGCCGCGCTATTAAGACTTTCTCCTATGTATATATTTTGTTTCAAACGCCGGTTGCCAAGTCGAAATTTTGACAAATCAAAATACTGCTTCATTTCATACACATGTCGCCACATACTTAGACACCAGGGACGTACGTATTTTTTTTTTATTTTATTTTTTTTAATTTTTCTAAAATTACTTCTGTCGCACCCTCTTGTAAATTGGAAAGATCCTTTTGAGTGCTTTACTGCCCTCAAAAAAGGAATAGATGCGATGACTCAGGACTTTACATCGCGATTGAAAGATGTTTCAAATCATAATATATGAAGACAAACAAACTTCATATATTTGGTTGGGGAAAAAGAAATCCATTATTTTTATATGAACTATAGGTATTTATTTAACATGCTTCGGATTGTCCGATTTGGGCCAAATATGCATCATTTTGTTGTATGATTTGTTGCCATTTTAAAAGTAACTTAATAATGGTTTTTTCATAGAAGTCCTGCTCTCTATTTGCAAAAATCCTCTAGAAGTCGATTTTCAAAATCCTCCTTAGATACTAATTTTTATCATTAAAGAAATTTATCAATGCAAGAAAAATATGATAATCCCTTCACAACCAAGCTCCCGAAGTTTCTGGCGAGTCTCGTTTCTGGTCAATTGCTATCTTCAAACGGTCTAGTTGTTGAAAGTAGAGATCAGAATTTAGCGTTTGGCAATATGAAAGGAACTCATAATAAATAATCCCCTTCCCAAATGCATAGCAGAACCTTCCTGGCCGTTAGTCCTGGTTTGGTCACCGTTTGAGGTGTTACACCGTTCTTTGACCACGATCGTTTACGCACAGGGTTATCATATATATGTATATATATTTCTCATCTCCACTCACCATCCGTTTAAGAAATGGGTATATGTCAATCCGTGTGGCTTCAAAGAGGGAAATTCGATCCATCCTATTTTTTTCTGTTAATTGGTGTGGCACCCAGACATCGAGCTTCTTTTTGAATCCAGCTTTGTGTAAATGTTTTCAAACAGTATTATGGTCGATTTTTAGCTCCAGGACGATGTTACGTCTAATAACATGGCGGTCAACTTCGATCATTTCTCCGATTTTATCGACATTTTCGATGGATTCATTTTCCCCCAACCCTATACATGGCTAATTCCCCTAGGGTGTTTGGTATTGAAAACGGAATATATGAGCCGTTTCTTTTGCAAGTGGTTTAACTCCATTTGTTCTTATATTGAGATATTTAAAGGTTTGGTTTGATTCGTTTCAAAAATATTGTTAACTGGTATTAATTTTGTTTGTGGCTTTGTGTTTATGTTTTGCAAACTTTTCTAGAAAACCACGATTTGTATCAGAACCTAGAATGGTTCATATTTTTAGTACCGAGTTGTCTGTAAATTGGGTATTTAGGATTATCATTAATGAATTCCCTTTTTTATTTCTAGTTCCCACAATAATTTAAACCAATCGGCGGATGCCACTGGTGATGCTATGCCAAACGTTAGTTACAATTCAGCTGATGATGCACCAACAGTTTATGTTTCGGATGCCTCCACTGTGGACATTGACGAAAATGAAAATTTGTAAGTAAAATTCAACGAATTTCTAGTACGTTTATTTACAAATACTATGTATTTGTTTTGTACATTATAGATCTGATGAAAAATTTTCATACTTGGAAAATTTAAATGTAAGTAATAACATCATACATAAATAAACTAGTTTTCTAATCTATTTTATTGGTCCTTTGCAGTCGGGTAATTTAATGAAATTCAGTCAGGTGAGTGCATATTTGATTGATTTTTAAAACAAAATAAATGAAATTCTATTACGAGTACAGAAATATATATTAAAACTTTTTAGGATAATTAGGAAATATGTACATACATAAATACTAATTGAACGTTAACATTTTGTATTTGATGATATGTTTCTTGCTTCATTCCATTTGATTTCTTTTCAAAAGATTTCCCATTATACATAGCGTTTTATTATTATTATTATTATTATGTTCCAGCAAATTTTCTTCATGTCGTTTAAAAACGCAAACGTAACTCAATAATGCTGCAAAATTTATAACACACACAAATATAATTAAGCCAAACGTCAAGATTTCACAATTTTCCAATGTCGAACGTTTCGTGCGCTCCGATGTGGTTTCTGAATTTTGAGACTGCGATTCAATATCCATAATACTTTTCAATTTATTCAATTTTACTTATTTACAATTTCAATACAATTATTTCAATGAAAACCGTAATGTCAAATCACTTTGTATGAGAATTAAAAGGAAACTTGTCACAGCCGATAGAACCTGTAATTTACAAGTACAGTATTTAATACTGTGCGAAATTGTAGAACTGTTATTGATTTCGGGTACTTACATCATGCAGCAGTCCAACATTAATCTCCAGCATTCCCATTGGTTGAATTTTGAAATTTTCCACAAAAATTTGTAGCGAAAATCTCTCAACCGATTGGCGAAAACGTATATCACAATTATTCAGCTGTATGCGTTTTAGAATTATTGAGGTTTCTTGGACCTAAGAAAAAATCAAATAATTAACGATTGTTCAAGAAAGGCGTGGATTTTTTAAAAATATTTTTCAAGCTAACAATCTTGCGTGGATTTCTTTAAAATATTTTTTCATATTTATATTCTATTTAAACTTACCATTTCCAAACAATCATTAGCCATACTTCTTTTAATTAGAAGTGGGTGTGTGTGGCCAGCCATCGGCCGCGCTATTAAGACTTTCTCCTATGTATATATTTTGTTTCAAACGCCGGTTGCCAAGTCGAAATTTTGACAAATCAAAATACTGCTTCATTTCATACACATGTCGCCACATACTTAGACACCAGGGACGTACGTATTTTTTTTTTATTTTATTTTTTTTAATTTTTCTAAAATTACTTCTGTCGCACCCTCTTGTAAATTGGAAAGATCCTTTTGAGTGCTTTACTGCCCTCAAAAAAGGAATAGATGCGATGACTCAGGACTTTACATCGCGATTGAAAGATGTTTCAAATCATAATATATGAAGACAAACAAACTTCATATATTTGGTTGGGGAAAAAGAAATCCATTATTTTTATATGAACTATAGGTATTTATTTAACATGCTTCGGATTGTCCGATTTGGGCCAAATATGCATCATTTTGTTGTATGATTTGTTGCCATTTTAAAAGTAACTTAATAATGGTTTTTTCATAGAAGTCCTGCTCTCTATTTGCAAAAATCCTCTAGAAGTCGATTTTCAAAATCCTCCTTAGATACTAATTTTTATCATTAAAGAAATTTATCAATGCAAGAAAAATATGATAATCCCTTCACAACCAAGCTCCCGAAGTTTCTGGCGAGTCTCGTTTCTGGTCAATTGCTATCTTCAAACGGTCTAGTTGTTGAAAGTAGAGATCAGAATTTAGCGTTTGGCAATATGAAAGGAACTCATAATAAATAATCCCCTTCCCAAATGCATAGCAGAACCTTCCTGGCCGTTAGTCCTGGTTTGGTCACCGTTTGAGGTGTTACACCGTTCTTTGACCACGATCGTTTACGCACAGGGTTATCATATATATGTATATATATTTCTCATCTCCACTCACCATCCGTTTAAGAAATGGGTATATGTCAATCCGTGTGGCTTCAAAGAGGGAAATTCGATCCATCCTATTTTTTTCTGTTAATTGGTGTGGCACCCAGACATCGAGCTTCTTTTTGAATCCAGCTTTGTGTAAATGTTTTCAAACAGTATTATGGTCGATTTTTAGCTCCAGGACGATGTTACGTCTAATAACATGGCGGTCAACTTCGATCATTTCTCCGATTTTATCGACATTTTCGATGGATTCATTTTCCCCCAACCCTATACATGGCTAATTCCCCTAGGGTGTTTGGTATTGAAAACGGAATATATGAGCCGTTTCTTTTGCAAGTGGTTTAACTCCATTTGTTCTTATATTGAGATATTTAAAGGTTTGGTTTGATTCGTTTCAAAAATATTGTTAACTGGTATTAATTTTGTTTGTGGCTTTGTGTTTATGTTTTGCAAACTTTTCTAGAAAACCACGATTTGTATCAGAACCTAGAATGGTTCATATTTTTAGTACCGAGTTGTCTGTAAATTGGGTATTTAGGATTATCATTAATGAATTCCCTTTTTTATTTCTAGTTCCCACAATAATTTAAACCAATCGGCGGATGCCACTGGTGATGCTATGCCAAACGTTAGTTACAATTCAGCTGATGATGCACCAACAGTTTATGTTTCGGATGCCTCCACTGTGGACATTGACGAAAATGAAAATTTGTAAGTAAAATTCAACGAATTTCTAGTACGTTTATTTACAAATACTATGTATTTGTTTTGTACATTATAGATCTGATGAAAAATTTTCATACTTGGAAAATTTAAATGTAAGTAATAACATCATACATAAATAAACTAGTTTTCTAATCTATTTTATTGGTCCTTTGCAGTCGGGTAATTTAATGAAATTCAGTCAGGTGAGTGCATATTTGATTGATTTTTAAAACAAAATAAATGAAATTCTATTACGAGTACAGAAATATATATTAAAACTTTTTAGGATAATTAGGAAATATGTACATACATAAATACTAATTGAACGTTAACATTTTGTATTTGATGATATGTTTCTTGCTTCATTCCATTTGATTTCTTTTCAAAAGATTTCCCATTATACATAGCGTTTTATTATTATTATTATTATTATGTTCCAGCAAATTTTCTTCATGTCGTTTAAAAACGCAAACGTAACTCAATAATGCTGCAAAATTTATAACACACACAAATATAATTAAGCCAAACGTCAAGATTTCACAATTTTCCAATGTCGAACGTTTCGTGCGCTCCGATGTGGTTTCTGAATTTTGAGACTGCGATTCAATATCCATAATACTTTTCAATTTATTCAATTTTACTTATTTACAATTTCAATACAATTATTTCAATGAAAACCGTAATGTCAAATCACTTTGTATGAGAATTAAAAGGAAACTTGTCACAGCCGATAGAACCTGTAATTTACAAGTACAGTATTTAATACTGTGCGAAATTGTAGAACTGTTATTGATTTCGGGTACTTACATCATGCAGCAGTCCAACATTAATCTCCAGCATTCCCATTGGTTGAATTTTGAAATTTTCCACAAAAATTTGTAGCGAAAATCTCTCAACCGATTGGCGAAAACGTATATCACAATTATTCAGCTGTATGCGTTTTAGAATTATTGAGGTTTCTTGGACCTAAGAAAAAATCAAATAATTAACGATTGTTCAAGAAAGGCGTGGATTTTTTAAAAATATTTTTCAAGCTAACAATCTTGCGTGGATTTCTTTAAAATATTTTTTCATATTTATATTCTATTTAAACTTACCATTTCCAAACAATCATTAGCCATACTTCCATACAATGCAATATCAGCTATGGCTATTGCCAAAAATACCCCATTTGTCATGGCATCAAAGAGATCGTAACTTTCCTTATTAATCAGCGTATCGGCCAAGGCATTATATTGTTGAAACAATCCGCCAGTTATGGCAAAAAGATTACACAACAACGCTGCCAATATTGCCACAGAATTGATCTCAACATATTTTAAAATATTTTTACAAATTATCGAATATTTTTCCGACAACTCATCGAATTTATCGGCCATATTACAAAATGCTTGCATACGATGAAATGGCTTATGTAATATCATCTGTTTTACATCCTGATAGAGATTTGCATCCTTTTCCACTTTTTCCAAGTAACTATTTAATGCCTGCATATAATGATAGCAGATGACGAGGGCACTGAAAACACAATTTGGCAAGAAATTCGATGCGACCAAGGGAAAGAGATTAATCACAGTATCTTTACGCCTTTGGCGTATTATTAAATTAATTTCAAGTATTATTGGAAACAATAGTGTTTTTACAACAATTTTAACAATAGAAGATTTCACCGCTCTTTGATTTAATTCAAAATAATCCATCAGTTCGAGTAATGGTACTTGACTAACAAACGTTTTTATTTCGTTCGATCGGACCAATTGTAAGATATAGGTTAATATAACAGCCACAATACCTATATAGTAATATAAGATTTCAGCATTTGCCAAATTTATTTTATCATCATTATAGGCCATATAGAGTTGTCGCAGAGATAATGTGGTCACGGCGACCGTCATTACAAAACACCACATCAATAATGGATAACTTATATAGAAACGTTTTTCACGACGCGAATATGCACAGTTCAACAAACCGAAAATATAGGCAATGGCAAATAATAATTTGAGAACAAATACGAATTTAGTTTTATCCATTGTCCATGTAGCGTCCATAGGTCCTCGAAGACTAATAGAATTTTATTGGGGATACTACATTAATATAGCAAAATAGTTTCGAATAGTTAATTGTTTATTAATTGCTGTGAAGTATATTTCAATTTGGGTTTCAATTAAATGTTCCTAATCTGCTGATAACAAAACAATGTAATTGAATATTAGTGGCATGTGATATGTCTCTCTATTATTTTAGAGTAGATTGTAAGCTTGAAAAAAATATATTTTTAAAAAATACACGCCTATAAAAAATCCACACCTATTACTCAGGCTTGAGAAAATGTATTTAAAAAATCAATGTTTTGAATCATTTATGTTTTATTAAATTAAAAATTTTGTATATTTTTTACTCACCCTTCCAATACAATCATTGACCGCCATATTTAGCAGGGCAATCTCCGAAAATGATATTGCCAAAAAGACACCATTTGTCATGGCATCGAACATATCGTAGGGCTCCTCATTTATCATGGTATCGGCAATGGCATAATATTGTTGGAAACAACCCGCCGTAATTCCAAAAAGATTACTCAGTAAAGAGAAGACTAATGGCATCGCAAGCAAATCCACATAGGCCAAGGTATAGGAACAAATCGCATTATATTTTTCACATAATTCATCCAATTTTTCCGATAAATCGCAGAAGATTTGCATTCGCTGAAAATTGCTTAGTATTTTCATTTGCTTTTTATCCTGATATAAATTCGCCTCCTTTTCTATAGTCAGCAAGCGGCTATTTAAAGCCTTCATACCCTCTCGACACAAAACAAATCCGGCAAATAAACAGTTGGGCAAAAAATTGGCAATAACCATGGGATATAAATTATAAAGTGTCCCCACCAGATTTGGCTCCTCTCCACCACCACCATGTAGCTCTCGAATTATCAAGTTCACCTCCACAATAATTGGAAGTAGAATAATTTTAATAAAAGTAAGCAGGGCCGACTTTTTAACCGACCATGGATTTATATTAAAATAACACAGACAATCGAACACAGGCACTTTGTTATAGAATTCCAGTAGATCTTTTATTTTTAAAAATTGTGAAAAATAATTCACCATAGAACACACAATACTCAAATAGTAGTAAATACTGACGGCATTTTTCAAATCTAGTTGATCTGTTCGAAATTCTTCATAAAATCGTTTTCCAAACACATACAAACACACTGTGAATATTGTTAGGGACCAAATTATGAGCAATGGACTAATGTAGAATCTTTTGCGACGAAATGAATACATTAGATTCAGTAGACCTACTCCAATGAGCAGAGCGGTCATAAGGGTCATAAATAACTTTACAACTTTAACTTCATTCATCTTTTTTTTAAAACAAAAATATTTTAAAATTTTATTTTAGGAATCAAATTAAATGTAGTTGCTTTTAACTTCGAAACTGTTTTTGTTTTGTAAATATCCTGTATTGATTTCATGCGTTGCACGCATGTCCTTTTTGGTGTTGATTCCAACTGTTTATGTGCCATAATTGCGTTATAATTACCCAACATTTTACTATCAGTTGCTGATATCATCCAAAGATGATATCAATAATAAAAGTAAAGGGTGGAAATTGCTTCCAAAGTAATTCGAAGAGGAATCCACAATTGAATTTAGTAGAGACGAGTCACTGGAACTATACGCACGTTTTTTGCGTGATTTCTGTTTTGTCCTGTCAAGATTTAACAGGAGAGTGGATTTTTTAAAAATATTTTATTGCAAGGATTAAAATTTGTTAATAATATTTTTTCAAAGGCTAACAGAAGTGCGGGTTTTAAAGAATATTTTGTCAACGCCTATTAAAGGCGTCGATTTTTTAAAGAATATTTTTCAAACATCAACTAAAGGCGAGGATTTTTTTTATAAAATAAATGGTTCATTAAAGACAAAGAATATTTTGCAGGCCTATTAATGGTCTGGTTCCTTTCTGAGTCGATTTATGCATGTCCGTCTGTTGATGTAATATTGTTAACAAAGTACAGGTTGCATTAATCATCCGATTCGGATGAAATTTGGCACAACTTATTTATTTGGCCCAAGGACGAACCCTATTTGCACGAAATTTGTCATAAAGTTCTGAATTAGGCCTAGAATGAAGTACGAGAAGTTTCGTGAAAATCGGTTCAGATTTAAATATTGTTCTCATATATATTTTCGTCCGATTTATTGGAAATTGTGCGCCAAAGTCCCTAAACATTTTTCAATATGAATTAAATTTGGATTGATGTGTGTTAAGTTTCGTGGAAATCGGTTCATATTTATTTATTTATTTATTTATAAAATATTACACTTATAGTAAATATAAGAATAATACAGAAGGTAAGAGCATTGGCTGCAAAGGCCATCAGCTAATACTTTAATATAAAGTAGTATGATATGAATTTATTTTTACTTAAATTATTACATTATTTCTTTTAATATAATCAAAAATGAGATTGATATTTTGAGTGTTTATGGTTTTGAGCATATTGTATCCATTGTTTTGTAGAAAAGTGCGTTGTTGTTGAGATAATAGACTACATGATTGCAGTATGTGTTTGACATCGACGATAGCGCCACATTTAGGACATTTGTTGTCAGTGTTCTTATTAATTAGGTGTTGATGAGTTAAAATTGTATGACCCATGCGTAGTCTGGAGAATATTTTAATTTTATTTTTTTCAGCGTTTGGAGGGTATAATGGAACCTCACTAAGTGGGTTTATAAAGCTGTAATGGTGATGTTGGAAGTTGTTTCTATTGGTTCTTTGTTCCGTTTGCAGCCGAATTGAAATATGGGATTTAAGGTCCATCCTTTCGACAAGTGTATCAGTCAACATAGGTGCGTTACATGCTGCTTTTGCAGCATTATCAGCAAAGATATTTCCTTGTAAACCTACGTGACCAGGAATCCATGCTAATTTAATTTTATTCACGTTGGATATTAGTTGATCCCTTATTTTATTAATACCAGTCCATTTTGTATTAGTTAGGTTTGTTATGGACTTGACAGCAGATAAGCTATCGGTAAAAATTATGGTCTTCTCCTTGGTTTGTTTAGCAATGTATATGGCTTCTAAAATACCGGCTACTTCTCCAGTGAAAATAGAGCAGTAGTTTGATAAAATTTTGGAGGAAAGTACATCGCCAACATTGTTTACAACTGCATACGCTGTGGTGGAATTGTTTTTTGAGGCATCAGTAAAGAGTGTTTTCCAGTTATTGTGCTTGGATATTAGGTGATTGAAATAAGCAATAAAAATTTCGTTAGGCGTGTTATCTTTTTTGTGTAAAGATAAAGATATGTCATAGGATTTATCTGAGAAGAAGAGCCAGGCGGGATGTTTTGGGGTATATGTTGTCATCTTTTCTTTAAACTCTAAAATATTGTTGTGTATACATTGGTAAATAACAGAAGGTACTCTAGGTATCCGTTTAGATGTTATTACTTTCGAAACGTCATCATCGATTACTGACATGTTTATGGATAGGATTTTTGGCAACAATCTGTTCATACATACTCTAAATCTTTCCTCTAGAGAAGGCAAACCAGACTCAATAAATAATATTTTTAATGGCGTTGTTCGATAAGCATATAAGCTTGATCTTACGCATCCATGATATAGAGATTTGATGTATTTTAAGGTGGAGTTGGGACTGCCGCCAAATAAGTAAAAACCATAATCAATTTTGCTTAGGACGATTGTTTTTACTAAATAAGCCAGTGTGTTTATGTGGGCGTAACTTCTACTGGATAAATATTTTATAATGTTCGATCTGGAGGTAAGTTCTTTCTTTAAATATAGGATGTGACTCCTCCATCGGTAATTTTTTTCAAATGTTATGCCTAAGATTTTTAGTTCGTTGACATATGGAAATATTATGTTGTCGATATCGAAGTTATTTGGTTTACAATTTTGTTTTCGACAAATATGGAGTATAGATGATTTCGAAGGTGATATTTTAGCTCCAGAAGTTTTGCACCAGTTTATGATATCTAAAATAATTTTTTTAAACGTTTCATTGGTGTTGTTGTTTTCCTTTTGTTGGTTTAAGATGTAGACATCATCAGCATACAAACAATGATAAATTTTGTTGTATTTATTAATCAAAATGCTTATCTGATTGAAGGCAATCTGAAAAAGTGTTACTGAGAGTGGTGAACCTTGAGGTATCCCATTTTGTAATGTGTAGTTTTTAGAGTGGAAGTTATTAATTTTCACTCGAAAAGTTCGACCAGTTAAGAAAGATTTAATGTAGTTTAGCATTTTACGACCACAACCCCAGGATATTAATGATTCCATAATGACATGAACTCCGATACGGTCAAAAGCTTTTTCAAAATCAATTGCAAGTATAGATATATGATTTCTGGTGGAAATGGCTTTGGAGGCATAGTAATCAATATGAAGAAGTGCATCATCACATCCTTGCTTGGCTTTAAATGCTACTTGGTTTGATGTAATTAGTTTTTTAGTTTTTAAAAACCAACCCAATCGATTTGAAATTATACGTTCCATTAATTTTGATAGACACGGCAATAATGAAATTGGCCTATATCCAGAATAATCAGTCCTGCTCTTATTTGGCTTCGGAAGAGCAACTACAACTGCGGACTTCCATGAAAAGGGTATAATACCGGAATCAAAGACAAGATTATATAAGGAAAGAAGTTTTTCTTTGCCATATTTTGAGATATTTTGTAACATCAAGTAAGAGATCCGATCGTGGCCAGGAGTGCTGCCCTTAACTTTTTTTAAAGCTATGTTTAGTTCCGAATAGTTAATTGTGTTTTCTATATAGGAGGCGCATTTATCGGCAGCAGCATTGATGTAATAGTTTGGGATGTTATATTTTTCTCTGCAAAATTCTGGTGGGAAGTTTGTGTCCAAGGATTCAGAAGACCATCGTTGCCCAAAAAAATCAGCAATATCCGTAGGATCAGATAATATCACATCGTTTGTCTCGATTACTGTTAAAGTGTTTGATGTGGCTCGGTTTGACATTCTATTGACTTTTTTCCATATGATTGAGAGGGGAGAGTCTCTGCTTATGGTGTTTGTAAAATGTTTAAAACAATTCATTTTTGCCTGTTTGCATTCGTATCTAAATTTTGCGTTGGCCTTTTTGTAGCGTATTAAGTTGTTGTTCGTTGGACTTCTGCGAAATATACGATATGCGACAATTTTGTTTTGGCGGTGAAGATGTAAATTTTTGTTCCACCAGGGTACATAGTGGTTTCTTTTATTTTTCCTTAACGGGATGTATTTATTTGCTGCAGTTCTTATTGCCTTGGTGACAGTCGCATTAATTTTGTTAGGATTTCTTACAAATGATGTACTATTTAACTCCATGTCTATAGCGGCACTATATTCTAACCATCTTGCATTTTTGAAGTTGTAATTTGGGATTTGTTTCATGGATGACCATGTAGAATTTGGGTTGATGGTAGTTAGGATGGGATAGTGGTCACTGCTATATAGGTCGTCTATTGTCACACATGACGTTAAGGGTAAGAGGGATGTAGAGCAACATGCAATATCAATGTTGGTTAGTGTATTAAGAGTTGATAGGTGGGTGGGTTGACCATCGTTAAGAATACACATATTGTGCCTATTTAATGCGTTTTCTAAAACAACACCCCTAGGATTGTTTTTGATTGAGCCCCATAGTATGTTCCAGCAGTTAACATCGCCGATTAACAACACCGGGGTTTGTATATTTACAAAGAGTGCTGAAATATCGCTAACTGTGAATGTCTCGTTAGGATGTATGTAGATCGATATTATTGTTAGTTTTACGTTTAGAGTTATTTCAATTACGATATTTAGCAGTTTAGACGAATTATAGACTCTTTTATGTGGGATATGTTTTTTGATAAAAACAGCTAAGCCGTTTTTTGCATTGATGTTTGATGGTTTATTGGTGGAGTACGCATGGTATAAGTTAGGCGCAATAGGATGAGATTGGAATGGAATGTGGGTCTCTTGCAATGAGATAAAGTGCGGGCAGTGATCTTGAATTAATAATTGTAGGTCGACGTAATTGTTTATTAACCCTTTTATATTCCATTGTATTATTTTGAAATCGATCATAGATACGGATAAAGTTACAAAATAATGTTATGGTATACATTATTCTGACATTATCGTATCTTCAAGATCGTTTATTGCATCTCTTCTAGAAGTTATTTTGCCTGGTATATATTTCTTTTTCTCTTTTGTGGTGTTTTTTCCAGATACTTCAGCTGAAACTGGAGTTTCAGTGTTATTTTTGGTTTTGTTTATATTACCTATTTTCGTGGTGAATCTGTTGAGTAATTCTTCTTTATTTATTGTTTCGCTTGTTGTATTCCGTTGTTCTTCTTTTGTAGTATTTGTTTTTGAGGTGGGAGTGTGTTGAGTTTTATTTGATTTTAAAGTTTCTGTGATGAGTTGTTCAGTTGTTGTGTTTTGTTGACGTTGTGTTACTTTGGTAGGTGTTGCGAGAGTAATATTATTGTTGGTGTTTTGTATTACAACGTTGTTGTGGTTGTTTGCCATGCTGGCGGTACTGGTTATGATTCTTTTTTTGCGCTCTTCTATGGCATCTGAGAGTTTTTCTATTGGTATGTTAGACGGAGTTAATTTTGGGGCATTTATTGCTGCTTCTTTAAAAGAGCATTTATTTATTATTTTATGTCTAAGTACCGTTTTTCTTTGCTGGAACTCAGGGCAATCTTTATTGGTGGCCCTATGTTGGTGTTCGCAGTTGATGCATTTGACATGAGTACAGAGAGTGGGATCATGTATTACAGATGCACATACTTCACACATAGGAGAATTTTGGCAGAATTTTTTGGTGTGGCCTAATTTAAAACAATTTTTGCATTGTATTGGATTTGGTATATACTCTTTCACAATACAGCTTATTATCCCAATATCAACAACCTTTGGAACTTCATACAGGTTGAAACTAAGTATGTGGGATGGAGTGTTTGATACTTTACCATTTTGGAATCTGGTTATTTTTTGGCAATCAACTACTCCTTGCGATTTCATACCGTTTACTATTTCTTCTATAGATAGATCCGTGAGTAGATCGCAGCGAATAAAACCTTTCACAATGTTTAACGTTGGGTGGTAGTAGCATTCGACAGGACAAATTCCACTAAGATTTTTAGTTTTTATAAACCGATTAGCCTGGTACTCATTTTTGGTCAAAAATAGAATATTACCATCTCTAGTAAATATTGTTTTTAAAGTAGGCTCAGCAGATATACATTGTATTGCTTTTGATATTAAAAATATGTTAAATGACTTGAGCGATTTTTCTGGGTGTTTACTTTTCATGATAACATATTTCGGACAGGATTGGTTTTTAGGTTTGTGTGTTATTAGAGCTGGAAAGTCTAATGTATTTCCCAGAGCTAAGGACCCAGTTTTGTGTTTTTTCCTTTTGGGAGAAGAACTGGAGCCGCCGTCTGGATCCAGATCCTTATAATAGTTTCCTCCCGAGGAGGATGCCATGACGAAGAAATTTGATTTTTAACACTAGAAACTTTTTGTAA